>NC_090646.1:448626469-448628969 GCF_040937935.1 Hyperolius riggenbachi | reverse complement strand
CTTAGCAGGCTTCAGGCAGGACAAGTTAGCCGGAAAAAAAGGTGATATTTCCCCTTAGCAGGCTCCAGTGCGGGAAAAAAGTTGACATTTTACCCCCTAGCAGGCTCCAGTTTAGGCACTTTTCTCGCCGGAGGAACGCCTCCTGACATTCTCCCCGAGGGTGGCGGGCTCGGGTCATGGACGGTCGGAACCCGGGGGCGCCGCACCCAGCCTGGCCGCCAAAGTCACCCGACCTCATGGAACTCTGGGTCGGCCCGGGCGTTCAAATCCGCTCTCATCGGGGCCTCCGCCACGGAGGAGCCCGCCCGCCGCCAAAATCGGTCCGACCGCCCTGCGAGTGCCCGGGTGGTGGCCTCTGCCAGGGAGCCCATCCACGCCCCCGGCCTCTCCTCCGGTCAGCTTGCCCCGCAGCGCCGCGCTGCTATTCTCCCCGAGGGTGGCGGGCTCGGGTCATGGACGGTCGGAACCCGGGGGCGCCGCACCCAGCCTGGCCGCCAAAGTCACCCGACCTCATGGAACTCTGGGTCGGCCCGGGCGTTCAAATCCGCTCTCATCGGGACTTCCAGGGGACCTCCGGGGAGCGAGGTCCCGGAGTCGCCCGAAATCAGTGAGGGTTGAGCAGGCTCTTTTGAGACAGCTTGCCCCGCGACCTCACAGGCGGGCCAGGCTGGCCGGAAAAACTTTGCCATTTTTCACATAGCAACCTCTAGGCGGGCCAGGCTGGCCTGAAAAACTTTGACATTTCCCCTTAGCAGGCTTCAGGCAGGACAAGTTAGCCGGAAAAAAAGGTGATATTTCCCCTTAGCAGGCTCCAGTGCGGGAAAAAAGTTGACATTTTACCCCCTAGCAGGCTCCAGTTTAGGCACTTTTCTCGCCGGAGGAACGCCTCCTGACATTCTCCCCGAGGGTGGCGGGCTCGGGTCATGGACGGTCGGAACCCGGGGGCGCCGCACCCAGCCTGGCCGCCAAAGTCACCCGACCTCATGGAACTCTGGGTCGGCCCGGGCGTTCAAATCCGCTCTCATCGGGGCCTCCGCCACGGAGGAGCCCGCCCGCCGCCAAAATCGGTCCGACCGCCCTGCGAGTGCCCGGGTGGTGGCCTCTGCCAGGGAGCCCATCCACGCCCCCGGCCTCTCCTCCGGTCAGCTTGCCCCGCAGCGCCGCGCTGCTATTCTCCCCGAGGGTGGCGGGCTCGGGTCATGGACGGTCGGAACCCGGGGGCGCCGCACCCAGCCTGGCCGCCAAAGTCACCCGACCTCATGGAACTCTGGGTCGGCCCGGGCGTTCAAATCCGCTCTCATCGGGACTTCCAGGGGACCTCCGGGGAGCGAGGTCCCGGAGTCGCCCGAAATCAGTGAGGGTTGAGCAGGCTCTTTTGAGACAGCTTGCCCCGCGACCTCACAGGCGGGCCAGGCTGGCCGGAAAAACTTTGCCATTTTTCACATAGCAACCTCTAGGCGGGCCAGGCTGGCCTGAAAAACTTTGACATTTCCCCTTAGCAGGCTTCAGGCAGGACAAGTTAGCCGGAAGAAAAGGTGATATTTCCCCTTAGCAGGCTCCAGTGCGGGAAAAAAGTTGACATTTTACCCCCTAGCAGGCTCCAGTTTAGGCACTTTTCTCGCCGGAGGAACGCCTCCTGACATTCTCCCCGAGGGTGGCGGGCTCGGGTCATGGACGGTCGGAACCCACCCCCCATTTAGGGGGGATCGGTGCCTAGCTTGTCCGAAGCTGTGGAGCCTGCCTGGGCGCGGCCGGCCAGATCCGCTCTCATCGGAGCCTCCGGGACGGAGGACCCTGGCTGCGCCAAACTCGATCCGACTGCCCTGCGAGTGCCCGAGTGGTGGCTCTGCCAGGGACCTCATCCATGCCCCGGCCTCTCCTCCGGTCAGCTTGCCGCACCTGGAACTCTTCTTCTCTGACTACATCCAATTCTTATGGGAGCATGGCCTCTCTGGCCTCGTGCATTGAACCCCCACCCCACCCCCACGCCCCCCCCCCCTCCTGCCAGCTTGGCCCGCACCCTGGAACTTTTCTACCCTGACTACACCCACTTCTTATGGGGAGTGGGCCTCGTGCGACGTCGCTGGACTCGGGCATTGACCACACCCCCCCCCCTCCTGCCAGCTTGGCCCGCACCTGGAACTCTTCTGCCTTGACTAAACCCAGTTCTTATGGGAGCTGGGCCTCGCTGGACTCGGGCATTGGCCACACCCCCCCTCCTCCTGCCAGCTTGGCCCGCACCTGGAACTTTTCTACCCTGACTACACCCACTTCTTATGGGAGCTGGGCCTCGCTGGACTCGGGCATTGACCACACCCCCCCCCT
This sequence comes from Hyperolius riggenbachi, assembly GCF_040937935.1. NCBI lineage: Eukaryota > Metazoa > Chordata > Amphibia > Anura > Hyperoliidae > Hyperolius > Hyperolius riggenbachi. The sequence continues at coordinate 448,626,644 of NC_090646.1, read as the reverse complement.
CCTGCCAGCTTGGCCCGCACCTGGAACTCTTCTGCCTTGACTAAACCCAGTTCTTATGGGAGCTGGGCCTCGCTGGACTCGGGCATTGGCCACACCCCCCCTCTCCTCCTGCCAGCTTGGTCCGCACCTGGAACTCTTCTGCCCTGACTACATCCAGTTCTTATGGCAGCTGGGC